>NC_089173.1:278292-278909 GCF_009819655.1 Sylvia atricapilla | reverse complement strand
CTTCTATTAAGCTCCTGACTTGCTCAGCCAGTCTTGTTTCCACAGATGAGGCATGGGTACGAACTGGGGCGGTGACAGTGTCCTCGTAAATCCTTAGTTTATTAGCCAGGACACCCACCTTGTCCTCACCTTCTCTCCATTGCAGTGTTGCCAGGTAACGTGAGTACATCTCTGGTCCAAGCCGTGCAAATCTCAACCACATCTGTGATGTGCACTGGACATCATCTGGGCTCTTAGGAAATTTCTTGTCTTCTGCAAAAATGATCTCCAGCACAGCCAATTCCCTTAGGCATCGGATACCTTGTTGTATTGTGTTCCATTTTCCTTGGTGCACTAGGAGGTCTTCTTTACAAAGGTATCTGTCTTCACACTTGTTAGCAGTCACTGCCAGAGGCTGAGAGTTTCTTGGGTTTTTCCAATTCCCTGGTCAATGACCACATCTCGGGACAGTGATCCAGTTGCTTGGCCTCAGTTCCATCCAGAATGGTGTCATTGGCTGCAGCGTCCCAGATGCGGAGACAGCCAGGTGAGGATGGACTTGTTGGTCTGGCGGGTGAATTCCCTTCTCAGGTCACCGCAGTTCCCCCAGAGATAGAGAGCGAGTGATGATCTCTGTC